>NC_056741.1:1390973487-1390978487 GCF_019279795.1 Protopterus annectens
GAAAGCCCTTGTGTTTAATGTTCTGGACACGAAGTGGAGCAGGTGGGGCCTTGAACTATGTGGGTGCAGTTAGTGACCCCAAGGACTTCAGGGAAATGAGCTGTGTCATAGAATGCCTGCATGCAGATGATTCTTCCATCTTTTGCATGTGGAAACCAATATTGTCTGACATTTAGTGCAGAGGATTAAGGCTCCAAACTGTTAGTGAGCTGATTTCTGTAGTCAGGGGTACAAGGTTTAATTCCTTCTACCTTCATTTGACAACTGTGTGACAACTGTGTGACTCAGAGCATGTTACTTGAACAGACAGTACTCCTGGGCCACCTCTGAAAAGGGGCACTTGTTCCCAATTGACTTGGCCAGTTAACAAATGTGTAAAATAAGAAAGAATGTTATCCATCCTATGCTGCAGCCACATGTCAAGGAAATGGGGTAGGATTTGTAAGTCTGATGTCTGTCCCCTGCTGAATGCTGAAAGATCCCCATAACTAGGATGGTTATTGCTACACAAATATTTGAGTCCACTGGAGTAGGCAGTACATACATTCCCTTTGAATCTCTGTGAGAATGGCACATGTCTACTGCCTCCCATATGATGTCTCTGTTCACATTATAGCAGATGACTATGTTCCAGTTGTGGAAGCAATGGTATTTCAGCTGCTGATGGAATTTTCCATTGCATGTAGTGTGGTACCATGCAACATCAATAATGCTGGCTCCTACGGTGGCCACTAACACCTGCAGATAAAGTAAAGCAGTTTCTGTTCCCTTGTATCTTGGTGCAAATGATACAACTATATAGTGAAAAATTATGATACTCAGAAGAGCTGATTGCTACAGCCTGTCGAGATAATTTTATATGTATATGAATCATCCCACCATGCCTTATTTCATTATTTGCATGAATGATGGCCTTCATTAGGAAACTGACAATCATTTGCACAGCATTATGGAGTTGTTTACATGCAATGCATACTACACTGTTTTCCTTCTAGCATAACTGCAATCCATGTGCCTCTGAATCAGCTTTCTGCATGTCAAGGCTCACCATGCTATTTCACTTAAAACAGTGTGTTATTTCTTTCTGAATAAAACTTATGTCACTATGATTCACTAAGGCATAGAGTAACTTAATGGAAGTAGGCAAAACAGAAACCCAGATGGTGTTTGAGAATTTCTGACAATACAGGGAGGTGTCAGGGTTGTGTATGAAGGAGAAAATGTCAGTGATATATGGAAACAAAGAGAATGATGGAAGCAACTGTCTAAGATGTGGGAAGGATAGGTTGGGAAATGGTGAAATTAAACTATGAGGGGGGTAGCAAGGAAGTACAAGGTACACTAAATAGAAAGAGAGAAATACAGGAAGGTCCCAGTGGGGCTGACCAACAGAATGCCAGCAGCTGAACAGGAGCAAATTTCAACAGCAAGGTGGGGGTGGAGGTAATGCAGAGATTTCAGAGGGCAGTCATGGACTATGTGTTGAATCAGTAGAGCCCAACAAAAGGTATGAACAGGATGATTGTGAGAAGAGATGTTAGGGAATAGAGACTTCCCTGCTTCAGCAACTATATGATAAGTATAATAATACAGAGGGAATATAATACGTTCAGAAAATGTACCAAGAAGGCTGAGATATGAAACCAGAGAACCCTGAGCAGTAGAGAATTATCATAGGTAGAATGAACACAGGTAGAAGGGGGATTATTAGGAAATGTAAGAGGGGAAGCAGGTAAGGCTATGGAGAGACAAGCTGTTTAAAGTGGAGAAGAGCAAGATGAGGACTAAAAGATGGGAAAGCAAGGAATTATATACTTAGGCCAGTTGTTGGATGGGGGATTAAAGGATTTTAAGAAGATTGTAGGACCATTTAGGTTTACAGAGTCAGGATTTTTTGTCAATACCATTAGATAAGAAGTAGTTTAGGAAAAAGAAGGGAGGCAGCCGGGGAATGGTTGAGGAGTGGGTGTGATACAGGGGAGTGGTTATATATTGGGAAATGAGATGTTAGGTGTAACAGAGAGAGAAATTTGAAAGCTTTGGATAGGAAACTCATTGGTCCATACTGGGATGGGAATGGAAGGAATTTTAGTAAAAAACACAAGTAGACTGAGGACTTCAAGGAAAATGTGAGGTAAACAAATGCACTTGTTACATAGCTAATACCTAAACATGGAAAGTCAAAGAAATAAAGAGAAGGGTCCTGCTAAAGAAGTGGGAAGGAGGAGGAAGGGATATTCCATGTGCCATGGGAGTGCTAGCAGGTTAGAGAGGCAAGGAAGTCTACATGGACATATTGGCAGATGGGTGAAGAGTGTTTTTCAGAGGATAAATATAAGGGATGTGTCACTGGGGTACATGAGGATGGGATATTAAGTGGGGAAAAAGGCTAAAAATACTTACATTTATAAGTGTTTATAAAACAGGATAATTGTGAAGTGGAAGAAAGAAGGAAGGAAGGAAAAGACTGAAGCATGTTAGACAAATAGAGCGAACAGTTAGGAATTTTAATGAAGTCTATAAGAGAAGGTTTCTAACAAAGAAGATCAAGGGACTCCAACACGTGCATTACACAGACTGACTAAAGTCCCTGTCACTATACTCTGTATTGTATAGACTTCTCAGGGGAGATGTATGCTTGCCTTTCAGAGCAATCTCAGATCCAAACCTAATGAACTTGCTGCATATCTGTACATCAAACGGGACTAGAGCTACCCATTCTAGGGGGACTATATTGCAAGCTTAAAAGCCCTAATAACCGAATACAAAAACGCCGACAAATATTCTGCGAACCGCGAACACACTGCCCTAAACCACGAAATTCAAAAGCTCGAACCGTCATACTTGTCCCACCACACCACCCGCTACATACTACCTACCCAAACAAACTAAACAAACACTACATACACCAACCAAAACCCTACTTCTAACCCTAAACTAAACCCTACTTCTAACCGTACACTACATCTTGCATATACCACCTATTCACTTACCTTAACCCGCACACTAACCCTAAGGTCTGTAACTATCGCACATTTACCTTAACAAGCTATACCCAAACAAAATAAATAATCCACACACATACACGTAACAAAACCCTACATCTAACCCTACACTAAATCTCACATACATTACCATCTATGCACTTACCTTAACCCGCACCCTAACCCTAAGGTCCGTAACTATCGCACACTAACCTTATGGAGCTATACCACGGAAGGGGCAACCATGACAATTCGACATTTTGGATTTCACGCTTCAGGACGACCAATGTTTATGTGGTTCGATGGAGACGTGTTGGCGTTTATATATTCGGGTAAGTGCATCTTTGAGGATGTAATAGGGAACCCATTCTAGGGACCTAAATATGGCCGGCAACTTAAATAGGACATGCTGGAGGGAAAGATTTGTCCCTCAGTGACTGTCACATCTTTGGAATACGCTAGCAATTCATGTAAAACAGAGCTCCCCTATGACACAGTTCAAATAGAACATGAATGAGTGGATGGAGCACCATCAATTTTTACTGGGGATAGCTCCCACAACCATCCTGGACTTGGGCAGTCATTACTAAATTCAGTCTTGGGTACTAACTAGCATTTCTATGGTATTACATTGGGATGAAATAGCTAGGCTTGAAATGACCTCCAGGTCAATAACCTAGTAATCTCCTATGATCCTATAATCCTATATACATATTTATTTATATATATCTATATACAGAATATATATATATATATGTATATATATATATATATATATATATATATATATATATATATATATATATATATATATATATATATATATATATTACATATACAGTGGATATAAAAAGTTTACACACCCATGTTAAAATGCCAGGTTTTTGTGATATAAAAATTTTTTATTTATTTATTTTATTTTACATTTGTTGACCGAGAATGTCCGACTGGAGCAAAGTCCATTTTCAGTGCAGGCCTCGGTAGAAAAGCTCCAGCATAAACAATACAGATAAAAATAATGATAAAAAATGCACAAATAAAGCTAACAATAACAATAGTTACAAATTCATTGGGACAGAGTACAGAAATTAGTATGTTTGTCTTTCGGCTTTTTCCCGGTAAGGGGTCGCCACAGCGGAACTCCAGTCCACTAATGATTGGCAGTAGATTTTTACGAAACGCCGAGGTGCCAGCTCGACACCCAACCTTCAACGAAGGCACGCCCATTTACACACGCATGTCTTTCGAACGCTACCCAACCATGGGGAGGACATGCAGACTCCACACAGAAGGCACTCCCAAGCCAAGCCGAGAATCGAACGGGAGAACCCCTTGCTGTGAGGTAACAACGCTACCACCGTACGACCGCGGCATATAGTACAGAAATGAGTATACAGGTTCATAATAGCCTAGAGTTATATTTCAGCTTAAAATTCCTCTGGAAGAGGTAGGAGACTCAGACAGTTGCTGGTAAAGAAGTAAATAACATTCCAATGAGCAGTTAGCCAGGCTTATCACAATGACATTGCCAATTATATTCCAGGTGTTGTTTAATTGCAGTTTTAAATTGGGCTAGGGGGGGAGCAGGGTTATTTCAGAAGTGTGCACACCCTTGAACTAATACTTTGTTGTGTTTGTTTATTTTTTATATTTTCCCCTAACAAATTTGTTTGTTTTTCAATTGAATTGTACAGGTTATAGGTCACATTAAAGTTGTGAAAAGTTTTGAAATTATTTATTGTGGTCTCATTTTTTTATATCACAAAAACCTGGCATTTTAACAGGGATGTATAAACTTTTTATATCCACTGTATGTGTGCATATATACAGATTCCCTTCACAAACTCGAAGTTTCAAAACTTTGAACTGCAAATGGTCAAAACCATAAGATCGAAGTTTTGTAACTTTGAATATTTTGAATGGAGATCACTGATTTCTGTACAGCTGTTTGGTTTTCCACATTATAGTGCAATCTCAGAGTTGTTATAATTATTTAGCAGGGGGTGTGGGGGGTGG
>NC_056741.1:1390980987-1391018487 GCF_019279795.1 Protopterus annectens
AATAAATGCTAAAAATTAATGTAGAAAAATGAATGTAAAATAGATGAAAAAGTAAGCATTGCATATGAGCCTTACTTTGCCAGAGTTGCAATAGATACTGTGAATGCCATAAAAGGGAGCTGCTTGAAATTATGAAGACTATAATTATGAATATCTGGCGATGCCTGTAGTTGTGAAAGTGGGCATTTTCAAATAACTGCTCTTATCCCTTCATCTCAAGGTATAGCAACCACAGAGATAGTTTATATAGAGATACACTGCCATTCAGGATAACATTTTTGTGACTATGGGTGTTTGCATTGGAAATCCTTGCATTTTCAGTAGAGAACAACTATAAAATAATCTAAAAACAATTTACTGACAGTTGAAAGGCATTGTTATAGCAGTACACGTAAATGTCATCAATTTTACAAATAAATGTTATATCTTTTATTACTTTAAATAATAAAAAAAAACAATTATTACAAACGTTCTTTTTCAAAGACATCTGTGTTCAGAATTAACAAACACATATACACAGACTGAATACATATAAACAACATAACTGATTTGGTGACTGCTAACACTGAATGCTATCATGTACTCAAATGAATAGACATGAAATGTGCCAAGACTGCTGTACAATACACAATAGCCTTGTTTTTGTGGTTTATATTGTGTAGGCAGAGGGGACAAGGGGTCACTTGTGTACAGGCTGACCATCTGCTAACTAAAACTGGTTACTATCACGCACACTAGGCAATGCAATTTTATTCTGCACTGCAGAAAGCTATTATGGACTTTAATGACAGGGCTTTTCATGCCTTTTATGTTGCTAATGTTTTATTATTATTATTATTATTATTATTATTATTATCATCATTATTATTATTATTATTATCATTATCATTATTATCTTGTCTAAGCATTAGGGCAATGGTGTGAATGGTTTCACATATTTATCATAAATGCCTATTTAAATCAGCTATACATTTTACATTTTTCATATTTCTGGCTTTGCTTTTGTTAGCTTGCTACCAGTCTCTAACTTCATGCCTACTCCTCTGCACCCTTGCTTTCTTCAGAGCCCGTGCTTCACAGAGGTAACATCCTGGAGTGAATCTTCACTGGGATGATCTCCCTTCTCTAAGAAAGAAAAGCACCAGACTATCAGGACTTGAGTCACTGCCACTCTTGGAAGGGGAGTGCTCTATCATACTGTGACCGGCTCTGGCTGTTTTGTTTTTCTTTTGATGCTGTAAATGAGTGCATTCCTTTCAGGCTTATGTTCACTGATGTGTTCACATGCAGGTATGCTATCTCATATGCTGTACATGTATATCAGTTGGCTACCCCATAGGAGCATTGCCCCGTGCAGCTGTATTACTCCCTTTCTCATGGGAGGAATATATGCTCCTCTGGTCACTGGAGAAAGCTACTACAATGAAATAAATCTCTCACTATCCCTTAGCAGTAGATGAGATCCACCTGGGTCACTCAAGACTACCAACCACCAGTCTGGTTTCCTGGATCATTAATCATTCCCATACTCGAATGGATAGGCAGATATCTTGCCTTACACCAAAGGTCCAGACAGTGTTTTCACTTCCACAATGTGTAGTTTACAGTTAATGTTTTCTTCCCTAATTTCTACCTGCTAACCTACTGAGCATTCCCTCCATTGCCTAACACCATATTCTATATATCTTTCCATCTGTTAAGCAATTCCTGCCATTTTCACTCAAACTTCTAACTTATCCATCTTCTCAACATTTATTACGAAAACAGCCAAAGATTTCAAACAATTATTTGAAAACAAAATTTTAGGGATTATACTCCAAGAGATGGGGACACATTCTTGTGGTTGCTGCAAACAGTTTTCATACATTACAAAGGTGTAAACCTTTACACTGGACAATATTTTTAAAAGACATGTTACCTTCCAAAATGTTAACTGTAATACATCCAGGGCTGTTTACCTAGCAAAGTGTGATTGATGTCCAGCATATTATATAGGTAAAACTGAAAGATCCCTTAAAATATATGAACATATCTATGATATTGCAAACCACAAAGAAACCAATGCATTATATAAACATTCTAAGTGTGTCCTGGTTTTAAAAAGTTTTCCTTTGGGATTTTAGAAATTATCAGCATCAATCCAATTTAATGGTCATGTAATCCACCATCATGTCCAAACAAAACATTGAAGCAAAATGGGAATTAAAAGATTCATCTCTTGCTTCATCGGTAATCTGTTTGCTAGTGAAACCATGTATAATAATGGATGGAAATGTATTGGTTCTAACACTAATAATTTCATCCGCCAAGTAGATTTGATTGTTCCTCTATTGGGGCTGGGTCCTGGTTGTTTCAGTTTTTCATTGCTGGTGGTTTTGTTTGCAGAATAAACCATGGCAAGTGCTTCTAATGATGAGCTAATAGACATGATGGTACATTTGACACCTAATATGCATGAAAATGCTTTAAACAAATTGACTTCTGCAGTGGGTGAGTTACAAAACACCTTGGTAGATGTTATGAGCAGACTGAATGAAATGGATCGATGTTCCAGTTATGAATTTTCGGATGACTCCTATGATGGTGAAGAAACTGTTATTCCAACTGTTATGGGTCAAAGTTCCACAAGAAATGAAGTTTCCAAACATGTTACTTTCTTTTTAAATGACAACCATGCCCCATTTCAAATTGTTGGGAATAGACAGGGAAACCACTTCAATAGAGGTAATTTACTTGAACTGTTTGATAAAATGGAAAAGCGTCTAAAGTGTTTTCTTAGTTAGTAATTGAGAAAAAGTACTTTGAACATTGTATAAGACTAAACATCACACTGAAGGGTTTGAGATTTTATAAATTTCCCAACTGTGTAAGCAAGGACACTCCTTTCTATCATGAGTTGGTTTCCTTTTTCAGTAAAGCTGGAACATAATTTTTAACCTTGCTTATAAAAAACAGTGTTTCCATTATTGATAGTCTAAAGAAACATCTGACTGACTTGGATACTACTACTAGAGTGCAACTGCAACACTGTAGTGATTTACAGCATGAATATGGTACTGTCTTTAACAATGTATCCAAGTTTAAGAAGACAGCTGGGTTTCATAAGCAGAAGAAAATTCAAAGGGATGTGATGCAGCTTATGAGTCTGGCAATGCCTTCCTGTTAGATCAGGAGAAAAGACTTTACAACAATAACAACAAGAATACTTATCTGAAAGGTTGTCATAGAAATAATACTTGTTTTAATGCACAGACTTCTAACATGCATAGTGCATAATTCTAACACATCAGGTGGTGATCAGACTGCCTCTTTAAATTCAAGAACCAATGAAAGCATAAATGAGGCTGCAGTGTCATGTGACAGAGTTCATGCAGAGAGTAATGGAGGCCCAGGAATTTCTGAGCTTACTAATGCTCAAGAGTTTAAAGACTTGCCAGGTTTGGTCAACAATAATGGCGGTTCTGTACAAGAATTTGATAGAATGACCACTCATTCAGCTAACAATAATTTTTTGAGGCAGAGGAGTTGGAGTTACAATACCAGGAGTCTAGGGAGAAGCCGCAACAGGAAGCACTGAGCGAAAACAAAATAAAAATAAGTACAAAGACTTTTGGAAATGTTTATAATTTGTCTAATGTTTGTTTGCAAGATGTTCATTGTAAAATTTTAAACTTGGGCTTGAACTTTATTCCTAGTCAATGTGCTAATGAAACTAGAACTATTGTTTACTTTAAAAGGTATGTTAGGAAGCTGAATTTAAGTTTTATTTCGAATGGCATCAGTTCTAAGATTAAGTTCTATTAACCTTCCAGTTATAACCCAATTCTACATCACACTATTAAGGTATTTGAAAGATGTTGTGAAGAAGAAATAAGGTAATGCTGTAAGAATAAATCTAAAAATATGTTTTTTAATTTAAATCAGAGTGAAATTAGAGCTCTAAGTGACTTAAAGAGTTTTAAACATCTTAGATATATGAAGGCAGACAAGGGGAGGATTGTCATAATGACAAAAGAGAGTTATGTTAATGCAATTGAACAAATGCTCAGCAATTAATCAGAATACACAGAGGTTAGAAAATGTAATGTGTTAAAAAGTCATAGGAATGTATATGACAACTTATATGAGTTATTAATGAATGCTGATATTAATCTGGAATTTTTCAATTTTTTGCATACTGATGAACCAAAACTAGGTGTACTGTTTGGTATCCCTAAATTACATAAAAACTTTCAGACCCCCCCCCCCCTTAGACCGATAGTTTCTGCGCCTAGATGTAGTACAGAGAATATTTCTCTGTTTCTTGATTATGTTTTTAATCCATTGGTTAAGAAACTGGAATCGCACATTAGTGACTCATGGGATATCCTTATTCAAATTTGAGAATTTCATGTGAGAACAGAAATTTGACAATATTTCTTCCTTTATTATGATTACAGTGGATATTCTTCCCTTTATACGTCAATTCCTATAGAGGAAGGGTTAGAATTTTTAAGTCATTTTTTACAAAAATATGGGCACTATGACACACATCAAGTATATCTATATAGAACTTTAATGGATATAGTGTTAGTGAATAATTATTTTATTTTTAACACTAAGTTTTACAAACAAAAGAAGGGGGTAGCAATGGGGGTGATGGTAGCCCCCTCCTTTGCTAACTTAGTTTTGGGATGGTGAGAGAAAGAATTGTTACCACACATTTCTATGTATGACAAAATTTTGATGTACTGCCGTTTTGTCGATGATTTATTTTTTATTGTTTTAGAAGCTGATTTTGATTTGAATAATTTTATGCTAGAATTGAATAATATTTGTACTTTTCTAGAATTTACAACTGGAAACTTTGGTCTTTGTGTGAACTTTTTAGATATAGATTTAGAGTGGGATGGTGCCAAATGTATTTCTAGAATTCACAGAAAAGAAACTTTTAGCAATAGCTATGTCCACTTTAAAAGTGGGGATCCTATGTACATTAAAAGGAACATTCCACATGGCCAATACATTAGAGCCTCTGGGATGGTCAGTGATGAGCAAGATTTTTTGAATGAAATAGAATTTATCAACAAGTTATTCCTGGAAAGAGGTTATAGCTTAAACTTAATAATACAGTAGATGAAATTATTAGTGTTAGAACCAATAAATTTCCACCCATTATTATACATGGTTTCACTAGTAAACAGATTACCAATGAAGCAAGAGATAATCTTTTAACTCCCATTTTGTTTCAAGGTTTTGTTTGGACATGACGGTGGATTCCATGACTCCTAAAAATATTGTCAAAAACAATTGGCAACTTTTGCCAGTGCATAAGGACCTGACAAAAGTAGTGAGGGATAGACCCCAGTTTATAGAAAAGAAAAATGGAAACATTAAACAACTGTTAGAATTTTCAGGGATGGAAATTATAACAACTTGTACTAATAAGGTCTTTGGTACTTACAAATGGTTGAACTGCAGGATGTGTAGGTTTATTTCTGAACGTCCCTTCATATACTTAATCACATTGTATGTTGTATTTTAGAACTATAAAAGTGCCAGGTAAATTTGATTGTTCCTCCACTGGGGTTGTTTATGTTGCTTTGTGTTTGTCATGCACAGCATTTTATGTTGGCATGACTACCAGAGGTTTGGGTACTAGAATTAAGGAACATGTATATGCTATTACGACACATGATGAGAATGATGCGCTGTACAAGCATTCTGTAAAATGTTCCAGTTTTAAGAAATGTATTTTTTCTGCTTTGGATGTCGTACATATGGACTTAAGGGGAAGTGATTTTAAGAATGAAGTTGAAAGGAAGGAATTTGAGTGGCAGATTTGGGCGGCTGCTCACCTTCCTCCTGGTTTAAATGAAGCTGTAAATATCAAATGTTTTTAAAGTATAGAAAATCTGTCATTTATTCTGTTTGATGCATTAAGGGTTAACATCAGTGTTTTCTTATTTTTTAACTGTTTATCAAACTTGGTTTAACTATGGCTGCAATATTATTTGGTTGTTTGTTTCTGATGAAGTCTTCGGGCAAATAGCGGATTAATAAATTGTTTACACTAAAAGAATTATCGAGTACCTGTTTCCACCAGTGTACTTTTGCAAAGTGTAGAATAAGCTGAAATATTCCTCTTGGTTATAATTGCCTATGGTTTTTAGTATCTTCCATCAAAGAATAGTCTTTGTCAAACAATGAAGACCATGTTGCTAATGTTGTTGTCAATGAGTACATTAGTGCAGTGCAATTTATACACTCTTTACATGGTTTATTACCTGCCATGTGAAATAGTCAAAACTGTGTTGCTTTCTATTGCTTCCCCATTATTTTTTACATATGCATTAGTATGAGTCAGTTAATACGACCTTTGCAAGCAATATTGTCCTTCCCACAATCCGCTACCACATAACAAAACATAAGCTTTTAAAATGTTTTGTTTTATTTTTACTGTAGAACTTTCCTTTTAATAAAACAGTTGCATATGTAGGGACTCACATTGTTATCCCAGAAGATTAAGGCTATGAGATGTCAACAAGTTGTTTCAACAGCGCAGGGTTTGATTCCTTTAGCCTCGATTTACCTACAGTGAGACTCTGAGTAAGTCACTTAATCAGACAGTGCTCTGGGGCAATTGGAAAATTGTGCTAAGCTCCTCAATGGTCTCATGGACTGCATACCTAGTAATAACTACATATGAAGCTATATGAAAGCCAGGTTAAATTGATTTGGTATAGTGCATACTTATTTCAAGTGCTAGAACCGGGAACAGCAGTTCTGGAGTTTTGGAGCTTAAATCCACACTATTGGTACCAAATATGCAAAAGATTGGATAACATGCCTTGAATCCTACATTGCTGCCACCAAGTTTATATGGAATGGGTGATTGGCTTTAAGAACTTGGAGGAAATGAATGCTACTGCCTTGGGTTATGACCAACACTCACCACATCCAAATAAGCTTTATACTGTACAGCTTCATAACATATCTAAAATTGGTTACTCCCAGGCTCTTTCTCAACAAAGACTGAGAAAGGTTCCTTTTAATGTAATCTAATCAACAATAATTAAGAGTTAAACAATCTATTTTATATACACAGTGTTTCTCAACTGAGGGTTACCGATATATTTCTGGTGACAGTACCCCTTTCCTGTCTCTGTGGTACATGCTGCCACCAACTGGACCTATCTAGAGTTAAAGTCTCAGTTATTGAATGGTCTTCCAGTGAAACAACCTGCATATTAAATTACAGTAGTTTATAGCCATACAGTCTCTCTCTCTCTCTCTCTGTCTCTGTCTCTTTAAACTGGGTGGATGCCAACAGTCATGCCATTGCTTTGATGTTACCTTTAATAACCTAATAAATAAGGCACAAACCACAAGCATTTATAAATTAATAAATAAAAATAACTTTCCTTAAAAGTAGAATAAGTAACAGCCTTAAAAAAGACCAACAAAAATATAATATATAAGACAGTATACATGGGAAAGTTATGAATAAAATATCTTAGATAGCTGATAACAGAATCTTTCTAATTGCAATTAAACAGATTTAGCTCATCTCTTTCTGCAGAAGACTGTTGTCTAGCTACAACTACATCACTAAAAATATCCAGTGGCTGTGGCTGACACAGGCAGATTATCAGAGATTTGTCTTCCAGTGTTTGGGAAAGCAGTTTATATTTCCCCTTCTGTAGTCCCTATAGAAAATGTATTACTCTTCAGGTATAAATAAAATTGATTGTCTATAATCTCTGCAAATCAGAGTTTTTTTCAAATATAAATAACAGCTTCAGAAGGGAAAGGCAGCAGCCCTGGTTCAGTACTCCTAAGGTGGTATGTATTATTTTGAAATCAGACACAATTTCTGAATCTCTTGAACCAAATTGATAGAACACCCTGAGAGTTATACAGCTATCAAAGCCAGGGACAAATCCAGAAATAATCAGGGACAATCAGGGGCACTTTTTTAAATATCAGTACTATTAACTTAAGAAGTTGACAGAATAAGAAGGTGTGAATTAACATGCATTTTCTTAAATTTTAAAATGCATTTTCTTAAGTAAAAGAAGTCTATAACTGTAATTAATGACATTATTTATTAACTGTAATCCAACACATTTTCTCAAAAACATCAGCAGTTTTAGTCTGGATTAGGTGGGACACAGTAAAAGTTTGAGTCAAAATCAGAGGTAGTTTCAGATTCAGATATGAGTACCATTCTAAGACAAGATAATGCATCTCTTGGTAGGACATAGTGAGTGTAAAAACAGCAACAATTCCACTCTGCTAAAAAGAACAAAAATAAATTGCACACATCTAATGAGGTAACGTACATCAAACAAAACTTTTACCTTGGACTCATACAATTCAAATTACACCAAGACATTAAGAACAATGTTGACCATATGGCAGTCTTTGTCACCATTCAAATGACTAAAAAATGCAAGTTATGTTAACTATTTTTTAACAGTGAATGCTGCACATCATTTTTTCTCTGGATTCTCACAGCTTACCTTCACACTTCAGTTAAAATCCTAAATCTTTCCTGCCTAGAAGCAACTTATTAATCTAGACTTGTTACTGGGCTCCAGCAATTTACTATGTTGGGTGCAGGTAGTTGTATAGTAACATGGTAGACTGTTAGCTGATATTCTGATAAATAATATGTTCCAAAATCTGTCATTGTAAGCATATCTCTCATCTGTCCAGATTTTCACAGAATGCCCTTATTTTTACCTCATATTTTGGTCTGTTCTTCATAAAGTATTTGTCTTTTTTGCAAAGTGCAGAGGATTGACGTTACTATATAATGGCATACAGTTGAGTTTCAGACTTCATATCCTTCAGAAAATGCATAACACAAATCCTGTTATTCTAGCAACTTTCTAAGTTTATAAGAGCAATATTTAAAATCTGTCCCTATTTTGGAGCCCTTGATTTCCCTATTATTTTAGGCTTTGTCTAGATTCCCTGCACTAAGATGTTAAGAAGTATGAATAAGGATTCACTACTGTTGACTGCAAAATGAAAATTTTGAAAATATATTTATTTTTAGTGTACAAATGACTTAATTTAACACATTTTTCTGTTTTAGCCATAGTGAATTCAGTTTGTATTGCCTTTGTATGTTGATCAGGTGTGGCAGCCATGGGTCTATGGGTTTCACCCTCAGTACTCCAGGAGTAGTCTGTGGTATTGTTTGGAAGGTGGTACTAATTTAGAAAGGTTTAGCACAATGGGGAAACCTCAGCACAGAGGTTTTCTCATTGTGATAATCCTTTACAATTCAGAGACTGCACAGCTGCTCAGGTTTTCCCCTTGTGAGGGCCTCAGTGTGAGAGACAGTCTTACAGACACAGCTGCATGCTAAACAGAAGTCTGTGGAGTGCCAAGTGTAACAAACAATGTACTGCTCCCAAGAAACATCACAATGACTCTCTGTGTGCTCAACTGAGACATTCTGAATTGCATGGCCAAGTAAAATTTTACTCTAAGAGAAAAAAAGTGACAGCCATTGAAAAAAAAAAACACATTGGCCATTCATTCACCCCTATGGGAGGACTCACAGTTTAGTGAAGACGTAGAGGTCGGGTTCTGGTGTATATGTGTGTGCTTTTACTAACCTTATGCATGGGCCACTAGGTAGAACACTAGAGTGGTCAGGACTAACAATGTTAGTGTACATTTCAGAGTCATGCTAAAGAGGTGATGATGAGGTCTTTCTCATTGCTGCCATACTTGTCTCTGAATCACTTTTTCTTTCCATCACATTCATTGACCAATCAGCATTGGGCAATTAGTGGAGCTATAAGCTTTTTTTTTAAGCAACCTCTGACCTGTGACATAATCAGAAATCATTTGATAAAGTAAGCTAATTAACTGATCTGACAAAAATCTAACTAGTAATTGCAAATGTAGTCTTGATTAAACTGGTAAAAAGCACAGTATACTATAATGAGGCATGGCTATGAATTAGAAAATATTGACTAGTCAAGCTGAAAAAAGCAGGTAACCAGCTACACAATATTAATGGACAGTCTGACAATTCTAACTACTAAACAGACACATGAAAAAAATCAGATTATACAGTTTATAACTTCTCAGTAATAAAAAAGATTTATTAGATAATATTTAGACATAATTTCAGATAAATTGCAATGGTGTGACTAGCTATTTAATGATATCATTTACTATCTGACTTTTAACAATAGATGTCTTTGCAACCACAATACAATATTCGATAATTAAAGACAATACAGTGTAACAACAGATATAAGATAAAGCAGTTAAGCCATGATCACTACTTATGAGTTACAGCATAAGCTGGAAGTAGTGATTATGCCTTAGTTGAGTGATAAAGCTATGGAGCAGCAGCACCATATGTATATTCTAAGCATGGAAGATTCTAGTTTATGCTGATTTATTTTATCCCATAATAGCCACGTAAAGTGCACATGTAACTGATGTTATGTGTCCATACAGATCATCATGGCATTTGTCTTTAGTAAAACAGTCAAATTCCGCCGACACAATATTTGGCAATATAGAACTACATAGTCCAAACATGTATTTATTATTCTTATCAAGGTACTGTCCCTGTGTCAAAAATAGAAAAAAAAATCAGATATTCTTGTCTGTGACATTTGATATTTTGGGTGCATAACACTGGAACTTCATTAGACAGGAGGCACATATGGCCTCAGCTTATTATGAACAACTTTGCCTGAATAGTGGTTCATTGGAAATATTATTCACAGCATTGTATTTTTCATCTGAGATAACAGAATATTTTGGTGAAGTACCTTTTACCCTAACAATAAGACCTATAGCCATGATGGAGTGAAGGGGACAGTTGCCCTGAACACAAGCTGTTAGGGTGCCTGACTGGCAAATGCCAATGATATGGGAATGCAGTACTGTTACTGATTTATGAAGCCATAGGAATATTGCAGCTTCATAAATGAATTCTGTTATTACATTTGCAACATGCAGCTTGCTACAGTTTCAGAGCACATAAGAGCTTTCTATTTTCTGGTCTTCGAGTCTGAGAAGGACTTTTTGTTTTTGCTCCTTTACTTTGAATTATTGGGGATTTGGGGACCAATACAAGGTGTTAGATGAGATAGCTGTGGTTCTGCTGAAAGTGATCTGCAAGGCTAGCCACTGTCATTGTATTATTTGTAAGTAATCATTAAATATCCTGAATATTCGCTTGGATAGCTTTGGCTAAAATCTTAGTGTATTTGTAACATAGGTGTCCACCTTTAATTATTGTAATGCATCTCCACTGTCTGACATATTAATAGTTAAAAATATAAAAAGAAATCATACATATTGCCATAATAAATATTCGTGAGTATTTTGTTCAAACAAGCAAACAATAATTCCAAACAGGGTGCAACACCACAGGCAGAGGGCCTCTACGCCCCTATAAAGGTGTTATTTCCCTGATAGCACACACCCTGGAGACATTATTGCATGCAGATAATGGGCAATCTGTTAAATCATTTGTTTGTTTGTTTTGTTTTGTATTACATACTCTTTCATATATATATTTTTGATGTTAAAAGTTCCTCATAATATTTCAGTCTTGCTGAAGCAGCAGATTTGTTTTTAGCATGCTTTACTTGTGCATTAATACCCTGCTGGAGACTGTTCTCCATTCAGGGTGAAATGCACACTTTGCACATTCTTTAAGTTATCTTAAAACATTGTAGGTGGAGATCTCACTCTATAGTAGATCCTTGTCACAAAATACAGACAATTTATGATGTTATCATTTTTTTTGTAACATTTTATAAAAATGCACACTTGATACATTTACTGCTGTAACTTATTTTTGAAGATATACAATGAAATTTATACGTTAGACTGCTGCATTAGTGAGGCCAGTAGGAAGCATTGACTTGTCACTGTAATATTTTAACTCACATAACAGACTGACATTCGTTGCAGTTTTGTACCTTTCAGAACATGACAAAATACACAAGTCATTGACTTTGCAAAGTATATTTTACTTATCAAGACAAGTAATCCTGGATTAATTACAAATCAAAAAAAGTTCCCATATAGATGACTCAAAAGCTCAAAGGTATTAGGATACCAAAATCACACACACACACACACCTATCTATGTATCTACCTACCCACACATGTTTATTGTCACAAGATTAATCCCAACAAGGTCAACTCCAGTAATATAAAGAACATCCTACTGAAACACTGAACGCCAATAGTGCAAAACATCATAAAATAATGAATCCCGACACTTCCTACCACCTGGATCCAGGAACAAGATCTACCATTGGTCCTGAGGAGGAAGGGAGCAAGTCCAACAGCTGGTTGTTTTACACTTTCATTGTCAGGAGTTTTGATACTTCTTCCTCATTATTTCTGGATTCGACCAAGCCAGTCATGTAACTGATAGTAAGCCTAGAAACATATGTGTCCATGTATATATGGTCAGTCCCAAATACATAAGATAGCATTGTGGCTAGCTAGGCACCCTCAGATGACAGTTTATCTTGATATTGTACAAAATCAGAATTAGAGCACCCTATTCAACCATAGCCTAAGTACAGGCTTCATTCCAGCAGAGTGGAGAATTGCCATTGTCATCCCTTTGCACAAAGGTAGTGCCACTACTGACCCTGGAAACTATCGCCCCATTAGCTTGACCAGTCTGATATGTAAGGCCATTGAACATATTATTATGGACCTCATAAACTAGGACATAGGCAATCTCCAAGCACTTGACCCCAACCAGTTCGGATTTGTCAAGGACAGATCTTGCCTGTTGAACCTGGTTGACTTTTTTGAGACTGTCACCAAGGCACTGGTTGAGGGAAAGTCAGTATATACAGCTTACCTTGACTTGGCCAAAGCCTTTGACACAACCCCCCACTCAGGGATCATTGAAAGCTAATACAACTTGGCGTAAATCCCTGTCTCATCAGGTGAGTGGCCAACTGGCTCATTGATAGGACCCACAAGGTTAAAATAGGTGCCACCACCTCTGACAGCAGACCTGTCACTAGTGGTATCCTCCAGGGATATGTCCTGGGACCCCTATTGTTTGGCATCTACTTCTCAGAGGTCCAAGCAAAGACAAAAGGCCTGTGGCTGACCAAGTTTGCAGATGACTGTAAGTTGGGTGCTGTCATTGACTCCCCAGATGATGTTAACATACTTCAAGAGAGTCTCACAGTAACAAATGACTGGTGCCAAAGCCATGGCCTTGAATTAAATACAAAAAAAATGTATTTTCATACCATTTGGCAAAAACATGGCCCCTACTGATTACCACATTAACTGCAACTCCCTAATCATACAACCTGTGGTGAGAGACCTGGGTACACAAGTTGACAACAATCTCACATTTGACCATCATGTAGTGGCAGTGGTCAGAAAAACCTTTTACTTGGTTCATCTCATAAGTAAAGGAATTGCATCCAGCAAAAGGAGTTTATTACCTCTCTGTACTCCTCCCTCATTAGGCCAATAATTGAATACAATGCCCCGCTCGGTATGTACCTCTCCAAATACCTGCACCAACTGGAAAGAATACAGAAATACCTCACCAAGAGAATCCATGGTCTCCAACACCTGTCCTATGTGGACAGGCTCAAATCACTATCACTCTACTCTTTATCATACAGATTGCTCAGAGGTGATCTGTGTCTTGCCTACAAGGCAATCTCAGACCCTGCTCTATTAGAGATGTTCCATATCCGTAAGTCTAACTCTTCATGTAGTAGCCGATCAAAAGGCTTAAATCTAATATGTGACATTAACAAAACCTGCTGGAGAGACAGGTTTGTCTCCCAGAAGCTGCATTGTCTCTTGAATAGACTCCCCATACATGTTAAACAAAGTATGTCGCTGACGCTCTTCAAGTGCAACCTTGATGAGTGGATGGGTAACCACAAATTTGTATCAGGGGTTCCACCTGTGTCCTTCATTGACAGGGGCAACAGGTGCTAATTGGGGTTTCTTTTTTGGGGATAAACTCTTGGCTAGGCTTGTAAGGGCCCCAGAGCCATTAGCCTAGTAATCTCCTATGATAAAACAAAAAAGATGCTTCAAGGTACCTGAAGCCTGACTAAACATACCTTTGAGAAACTTTATCTTCATCTTACATATTTTATTTTATTTTTATTTTTTTTTTGCATGGAAAGAACACTATTAATGTAGTTCAGATGCAAACCATGAGCCACATTCTTGGGTAAGGATGAAGGACGTAGGTCAAGATTTGGGACAGTTTCTCTCTCAGGCAGGCAGGGCCTCTGCCATCTTCTCAGATTTCTTGGGTAATTTTTCTTGTTATTATTGCATTTGTTCATGTTGTTTAGGAGAAAGCATCCTCATCTGGGGTTCCTGCAGAACATTCTTTCCCTGATATCTACTAACATGCTGGGTGACTTTAATATTTAATCTTATATTTTTTGTCCCATGTATGAAGATGACAACTCCAATTAAAAGTTTTAAAGACTAGAAAAAAAATTTCCAAGTCAGTCCCTTTACTTTTTTCCATGAAAGTGATATGCTAGGGTAACCTTCTTCCATCATAACTAAGGTCTACACCATGAAAGGTATATCTACTGCAGGCCATACCTTTGTTCCTGACAACCAAAGATCAATTAGCAGCTCAGGTACTTGAGTTAAGCAGAGGAGGATACAAGTGAGCATCTGACACCGCCTCATCCATCCTTGAAGGAATGAGGTGCAACACTGACACCTACTGGAAGGAAAGGAGTATGACATTCAGAACTAGGGGCCAAGAAAGTTATTGGCTATGTCAAGAGATGTTTGAATGATAGCCTTCATGCAGCATGTGCTAGAAAGCAACACCCACCTGGGAAGGCATATCAAAGCCTTAATGTCAGTCATCAGGGAAGGGCAAAGTTCTAAAAATGGAAGGAAAAAAGATAATGGCTGCTTGAATGACATCTATGTCAAAAATATGTTATACTTTAGTGATAGGGGAAAGAATGAGAGCAGCTAGAAGGTCGACAGGCACATAGATTAGTAAAATGCAAACAAAAACTAAAAGATACACTTCACTGGCTCTGGGTACTATCTTTCAGGTAGTATGTACATACAGAAAATACTAAAGGTTATCAGTGCAGTCTTCGTGTTAGGTAACAAGAAACCCACTACTTTTTTATATTTGAAGGAGTGTGTGGTGGAAATTGTAACAGAAATTGTATGTTTTTGCAGAATACATAGTAGAAGCTACGAAGTGGTCCCTAAACAGACATTCATCTGCTTTGGCCATGGTAGACCTCTCAGAGCAGCTTGTTACAGCCCTGTCAAGTCTTGTTCATTTTCTAGTGTAAATGTTAGGCTTGGCAGACTTACATGTAAGCTCTCGTAGGAAGAGCTTTCTATGGGCTATAATTAAATGTCTACTGTTAATAGCATCTGAGTGTAAAATAAAGACATACAGTAACATCATGGTTGGAAATGAAGGGGCGGACTGAAAGAAGACTGTTTACTTTCTCTTCAATGGAACAAAGCAGTTCTATCCCAAGGCAATGAGCACTTTAGGTTTGCTTCCAAGAGGGTATTTGCATGTCTAACTATTATACTTTGAAGTCAGTCTTATTGTCTGAATTTGTGGCTGTACTGCATAGAATCATTTTACATAACAAGTAGCTGAATGTATTCATCAGTTCATTATACATGTATCTTGCTCTGACAGTTGAGTTCACTAGCAGTCTAATGGAAAATAATATCATAAAGTTTCATGCACAGTTCAGTAATTTATACAGCATGTTACATTTGAAGAAAATCACACTTGCAGTTGTGATCCTTTCCCACTGAGTGCAGTAATCTAGTAATCATGTTTTACTGGGTCCAGGCGACAGTTCCACATCTCTGCATAGCTATAAATAATAATATAAATGAGAGTAGGTAAAAGAAGATACAGTCGGATAAGCTATGAATGAACACCGACTTACAAGATCATGTTAAGTGGTTGTAGTTATTTCCAACATTAGATAACAAAGCTGAAAATGAAAGGAAATGATATGATACAGGGAAATGATGTCACCAGAGTCTCTTATTTATATAATTGTTACCTGGGATGGGCAGGTGTAGGGACAGCAGTACTAGACCTCACCCTCTTTGCCAAAGCCAACGCGGAATGGTCAGCGGCACCACCATGTTCATTTATTGTCATATCAAAGAAACTAGCTGGCCAGGCAAGTTGAATACCTTACATCCATCAACAAAGGTAATTTTAGTGTCTTGAACCATCCTGGCAGGTACTGGTACCCCACCTCTACCACCAGCACCTCCATCAATAACAAGCACAATGATGACAGCAGCAAGAAATGTGGAATCTAGCATGCCTGTCTGAGAAAAGAATGCATTGGTTATGAACAAATATTAAGGCAGCAGCCATCGCATGAGCTATGATCAAGGTTCAACTGTAACGATAAAACTTAGAAGACTAAATATTCCTAGAACACCAGCTGGACTATTGATTTTCATAAGCATCTAACTGTATGCCGTTTGCAAGGCTGAAATAGAGAGGGAAAACACAGGCAGAACTATGTCCTGAGAACCTCCACAAGCATGTTTTTGCTTCTGACTTGTTTTCTTATCCTTGCTTCTCCCTCCCCATCACCATCAATCTCTTATCCTCTATTAGCCCAGTTTATTCTTCCTGACCCTCTTTGCCCAGAAGAGACGGGAGGGTAAGAGCCAGTGATCGCTGCCATGAATCCAGCAGTGCTAAGGGGGTTTAATAAATGGTCCTGGGGCCCATTCTTGAATTGAATGCATGGTGCAGGGTTACTATGCTGAGGCCAGTGTATGTACACAATTCTTCACCTCCACCGCTCCTAGCTACAGTTCTCTGCACAATTCTAATAGGCTTCTTACCCTCCCCTGTAAGTCCCAGTCCAGAATCTACATCAATGGTTCCTTTCCCTTTTTATTTCTTCTAATATCAGCTATTTACATTTCTAATGTGGTTTTATGAGATGGAATTCTGTTACATATTTCCGTTTTTTATTATTTGTTGTTAATTTGAAAAGAAGAGCATTGCGATCTGAAAGAAACCATCCTATTTTAAAGGATTCGGGTTCTGCAATTAGATTATTTGAGATGCATATTCTATCTATTGTGGACTAAGTGTGAAAACATAAGGATAAAGCATAAACATCAGTGAGTCATTCTCAGGAATTTATTAAAAGGCATTGTATAATCCATACGGCTCACACTAGAAAGGCCCTACCAGCTCAGTGTGCCATTTGTACATCATAGTAGTATCCTGCTGCTTGTGTAAGCAGTGGAAATCTCACCCATCAGCTATTCTGTCTCATACATGTGCACACACACACACACACACACACACACACACACACACACACACACACACACACACACACACACACACACACACACATACACACACACACACACACACACACACACACACACACACACACACACACACACACACACACACACACACACACACACACACACACACACACACACACACACACACACACACACACACACACACACACACACACACACACACACACACACACACACACACACACACACACACACACACACACACACACACACACACACACACACACACACACACACACACACACACACATACACACACACACACACACACACACACACACACACACACACACACACACACACACACACACACACACACACACACACACACACACACACACACACACACACACACACACACACACACACACACGATTCACTGTACCTGTCTTTACCCTCCTGTGGTCTACCTCACCTCCATAATGCTTTAGTGCCATTATGGCATTTATGGCATAGACCCAGAAAGTCTAGTGTATCCTCTCATCCTCTGATCCCTGTTATTATGTCAGTGCTGTTACAGCACAGTAAAGAGTCAGCTCTGCTGGTCTAGTGGTTCCCCACCCCTATCCCTTTACTACTATTGGTGCCATTATAGCATTTAAGAGTGTAAGCTCTGATGTCCTGTGTCCTACCTTCCCAACCCCCCTCATGTTGTGTGTGTGTTAGGGTGCTTTAAGGAGTATACTTTGGTGCCTAGTGAATCCCCTTCACTCCTGACTCCATAGTTGTACTGGTACCATTATGGCACTTTAGAGATTCATCCATGGTGTCCACTGGTTCCTCCCACCCCCCTTTCCTGTAGTAACATTGGTGCCATCACAGCAATGTATTCCTTAGTGTTATACTGGTTCCCCTACTCCTGATCTCTGTACTGCTGTAGGTGCCATTACGGCACTAAAGAGTGTGTCCAGTGTTTCCCCCATCCACATCTTGCTCATCTGTGTCTTTGGGCACTATTCCCTGATATGTGCTAGTAGACCACTGTAGAATGTGTATCCCCTTACCCCCCCCCCCTTGGTCCCAGTAGTAACAGTGGTGCTGGCATGGCACTTTTAGGCATTCTCTGTGATGTCCATTATGGTACTTTTTACACTAAGCCCCAATATCTAGTGGTCCCCCACTATGTTCATGTTTGGTAGTAAAACATTACCTTTTGGCTATGTCTGCCAAGTGGTGGGGATAGCTATGCTGATCTACACAATTGAATGCTTTCTTGAATCGTTCAGCAGTGTAAATGGTTTCCTGGGATGTTTCATGGGAGAGACCGCATGGCTAATTAGCATACGCCTCTCCTCCTGGAATGCCTCATTAGCATTCAGCACAGTTGTGTGGCCAGTCCTTCGTGGTGCTACATGTCTTCATGTTGTCAGACCATGCAGCACTGTATAAGGGTGTTGCTGAATGCAACAAATTACCTTGACATGCACACAACTATGTACATGTCATGGTGCATTTATCATTTATAAATTTAGCCCATTATCTTTTCTTTCATTTTAATCACTTAGACAGATCTACCCAGTTTTCACAGCTTTTGCTGTGGCAGATATATGAGGTATCTTAAAAGCACATATATCAGTTTTGTCTAATACACTGAAGTCACCTCCAATATTTAAACCTCAGCCTGTATTATTTAATAGTATTTCAAGTTTTTTTGTTTTTTTGTTGATACTTGACTTATGCCAGATATCCAGTAAATGTTCACATGTAAACTGAAGAGAATATTCTATTTTGGTATTCAATAATGGCCATGAAAAAGTCTTTCATTGGCATTATATTTATATTTTATTTTGGGCATTAAAACATTCTTTTTCTATAACATTAACACTCCTTTTCCTTGCTATGTGTAGCATGAGACAACTAAAGTTTGACACTGAACTAAACCTCTCCCTTTCTTCATGTAAAATATGATATTTTCATATAAATAATAAAAAAAAAACACCACAACTCTGCACTGGAGTGAAACCCACAGTTTATTATTTTTGTCTCTGTTAATCAAAAGACTTCTTTATTTTGGAACTGTTTATCCAGTATGGTGGTTGTTTAGTGTCATTGCTTGTGAATTCTTGTATACATGCAGGATCTGCTTTGTTAGATTTTAAATATTTAAGTAAAACAAATCTCTTTTGGCCACTATTTAGCCCACTGATGTTTACAAAAATTACACTTAGTTCTTTAGGCATATTGCTTTTGTCTATTTTGTTCTATAACTATAAATAAATATAATGATGTCTCCCTAGGTGTACTCAAAAGATGTTATCCATATCTATGATAATAATAATCTTATAGGAAATCGGGTAAGTGAATTTGGAGGCCATTGATTCCTACCTCATTTATGAGACCTAACTAAATTTTTTGACCTACTATCTAGAGGGGAAGTCAATATTTTCCTGTTGATGCCACAAGTGAAACAAGATTTAAATAAATATTTACAAACACAATTAATATGAGTTCTATATCATAAATAATATAGAATAAATATTCTCCAATATTATTTGTAGATAAAGTTTGTTGTAATGTAATTACTTAATAAAATTAATAATGACCATATGAGAGAATATGATGAAAGAGAAAGAAAAACGTGTATATATGTACCCAACATTTTGTTTGAGTTATTTCTTCTTCGCTATTATTTATTCATCTTTTTTTTACTTATTGCCATTATGGTTCAAACCAAAGGGTAAAAAGGACATACAGACAAACTATTTAGTAAAAAGTGCAAGAAAAAAACAGCCAAGCTAGAGTTTTCACTGTGCAATACCTTAAACCACCTGCTGATAAGGTAAATAAAAAGGCCAACGCATGCATGTCCACAAGTAGGGTTTGGCTTTATTGGTCTGAATGTAACCATAAATACTTAAAAAGTAAAAAAGTCATGAACATTCAGAAGCCATGTAGCTGAAACACTGGATCATTTGCACATACCCCATGGGCCTCTACTACAGGAGGTTTAAAGTATTACACAGTGAAAACTCTAGCTTGGCTGTGTTTTTCTTTCAGTTTTTACTATTTCTTTATGAATAATATAAATATTATATTGTCCCTCCCACACTCTGTTCTATTCTTCTAACTTCTTTGTCTTTCTTTCATCTTTCACTTCTTTCCTTTTTCTGTGTCATCCTTCACAGTCTTGTTATCCATAATATTAACATAAGTTTCTGTTATTTTATTACTTTCATTCTGTACTACCCTCATGGTTTACATTAGTACCATACAATATTAGGCATCATTATTGCCTAGTATAGTAGCCTAAATAATTAAAGATAATTATCTCATAAGTCCCATATTTATTTAGCTTAATAATAATTTCCTGTCGATATTATATGTATAAAAAAGAGAGAGAGAGCTGAGGTAGCAAACTAAAAAAGAGGAAAAGTAGAAAAAAGGTGAGAGGGGAACAAGGAGAAGATATTGGTCCAATAAAAGAAGCTAATTTTGATACATTCGTGGATTATATGTATTCTATCAGAAATAAACATTAGAATCAATTACATTTGCATATGATTAATAACAGAATGCAAGAGACCACTGTTGTGCTCATCATTCATCATACTATCTAATATTAAATGTTTAATATGACTACTACTTTATTAAGATAATGTAATAATCTTCCTATAATAAATATAAAGACTTCTAAGACTAAATCTCTAAGAGAAGGCTAGAAAATCATTATCTCCTACCCTATCTTTCCTTAAACACATTTATTGCACTATCACTTGTGAGAGGCAAACTTACATGTATATAAAAGTAATAAACCCATATTAACAAGTTTGCATTTACAAACATTATATGTCACATATATTGTTCTTTATAATATAATCAAACCAGCATTACACAAATTGTTCAATTCCTGCCTTCTCTTAAACCTTGTTCTTCCTCTAAAATATTTCTTTGCATGTATTGAACCCACAATTTCCTTTTCTTCTATGTAATTTACTTGTACCCTTTTCTAAAGATGCCACTTCCTGTTATTTTATGTCTGTTACAATATTCACTACTTCAAGTATGGTTAGACTTTGATTTCCATTTTCTAATAATTGCATTTTTGGCAGTTACCAAAATGAAACTTAACGAGACCTTACTATGATGAGGCAATTCAGATCCTGTATCCCAGCTCAAAAATATAATTTGCTTAGTTACACAAACTTGGGGTTGGGAGGGTGGCCTAATGGTTAATGTGTTTGCCTTACAGATCCTGTATCCCAGCTCAAAAATATAATTTGCTTAGTTACACAAACTTGGGGTTGGGAGGGTGGCCTAATGGTTAATGTGTTTGCCTTACAAATACAAAGTACAGGGTTTGAGTCTCACAAGGGATAAATGGCTCGCAAGGGCAGTTAGCCTAGTATTAATCTATGATCGCCCACTATTCCTGACAGAGAATTCTATAGGGGAATTTTTAAAGTCTGTTAACCCATCACAGTCTGAAAACGTCTGCTCCCAGGTACTTCTTTCTTCTCCATTAAACCTCCAATATTTGTCATCTACCAGAAGAAAAATTCTTTAGTGTCTGCTTGGGGTATAGAAGTATTTATACAAACACTTCAAGGCAAAAACTGTAAATCTTCTAGACTTTGCTGCATATTTGGGAGCCATACATATGTCCTCCCACTCTGTCTTTGTGAATTTCTTATGTCATATCTCTTCCCAATATTTTCTTTCCTCTTCAGCTTGATTCCTATAGTTATACTACAATATTTTATATGCCCTACTAATTATGCCTTTTTTAACAGCCGCTTCTGTTCTAGATTCAACTAAAAACTCAAACAGTGGAGGTCTTACACTTAGGATTTTCCTAGGCCTTTCTCTTTACCTATACTCTGATTTCAATCCCTGATTTGTCAAACAATCTCTAGTCTGCAGTCCAAATGTCTTCTTGACTTCTTTCTGTTCTATTACCTTTCCATCTCTAATTATTTGTTTCCAAAACCTTGGTCCTTTTGTCAGCTTTCACCAGTAAATTCCATCTCCCTCTTGTCTATTCTCTGCACCCCTAATTGCAGTCAGTCCTATCAGCAAAGTCTTCTTTCTCCATTCCCATGTTGGTTTAGTTCATAATATACTTTCTGCTACTTTATGAATATAATATTCTCTATGACTGTTGTTATTCTCATTAAGAATCTGCATCAGAAATACCACTCTTTCCTTATTTCTTGAATTGTCCCCTGCTTCATCATCATCACTTTTCACTTCAAATTATAGCTTTCTGCTTGTGTTGTGTATAAGAGCCTTAACTGTGTAGTTCTAAAATATCCCTCCAAATCATGTAATCCTAAACCCTCTTGTTCTATTGGAAGGATCAGATTATCCCATTTGACTCTTGCCCTCTTCCCAGTGCAGATAATATCCTTCAACATTTTTTTAACAATTGTCCACAACTTCTCCTCTGGTTGATACAAATGTGCCTCGCCTGTGTATAAAACTAAAGGAATCAAACCATTTTTACTGCTTGTATATTGCTATCCATATCCATATGCAAAAGCTTACAGTTTCTCAGTTTTTGTATTATCTTTTATTTTGTCTCTTCCCACATATCCATAGCTGCCATAACAGTGTCCTTTTTAACTCATATTCATAAATGCTTCATTTTATCATCTCCCCATAAATATGAGTATTGCTGAACCAGTTCATGTGTGTGTACATAGTTTGTTTTATCTTCATCAGTTTTATATCCTAGAAAAAAATGGAACTGTACTGAAATGTTCCACAACACTAAATGTCCTTTTCTTATTTATCAGGTATAAAATAATATCATCTGCAAATAAAGCCAACTTTTCTTATATAACCCTACCAATTATATCCTTGAATTTCTGGGTCCTTTATTTTCTTTGCCAATGGTTTTAAATATAGTCCAAATAACAAAGGGGAAAGAGAACATCCTTGCCTGATTCCTCTGTTCAGATTCAACTTATCAGAGAGGAACCCTCCCTCTTTGATTTTTACCTCCAGTCCCTCATATATTCTCCTACTTAACCTTATTGTTTTATAAGGAAATGCAAATGCTGCTATTGCCCTACTCATAAAATCCCATCTTCTGTGTTGAATGTTTTTCTGCATCAAAACCCAGTAACAACAGTGGTAGTTTTTTTTTTACATTCTGCTTCCTTCTAGATCACCAGTGTGGTCTTTTAATGTTGTGAAATGTTTTTCTCCCCTCTGCAAAACAACATTAATCCATATCTATCAATTCTGGCAAAACCTTTGCCATTCCTTTGACCATTATACTCATAAACACATTATAATCATGGTTTAAAATTGAAAAGAGGCCTATACAAAGCTGTGTTTGGTGGGTTATTTTTGTTTTGGGTATTATAGCCACCACAGCTTTTTTCCCAGAATTCTTGTGTTTCTGATGAAGTCAAGAGAGGACAAAAATGCATTTACAAGTGGAACATTCATGTGGATGTATTTATACTTCGTGTTGCTGAATAAATTGCTTTTTTGGAGTTGAGTTGCTTTCTAAGTGCCTGTTCTGTGATTCTTGTGTTTCCCCTACTTCTAAAATACTGCTAAACACAACCTTTGAGATCTTTATCACTTTCTTCCCTTCTGGCTTCCCAGATTCCATCAGAAAGCCATCTATTCCTGGAGAATTTCCTGCAGATTGTGTGATGATGTGAGGTATTGCCAGCTATGCCAGGAGAAGTATTGCAGTGGATGTGTAACATATGCCAGCACACCTAGCTGGAATTTTATAAATAATTATATGTCATTTGTACATCAAACTGATTTGTACAAATACTTGTGTTGAAAAATGTATTTGTAAAGCTGTTTGTGTTAAAAATATGCCAAGAGTGTGCCCTGCTAGACCAAAAATGAAATATACATGCACAATTGTAAATGTTTAAATGTATAAGTTTTAACAGAGGGTACTGGAAGAGAATAGGTTAACATCATCATCATCATCATCTTCTTTCGGCTGTTCCTGTTAGGGGTCACCACAGCGGATCATCTGTTTCCATTTCTTCCTGTCCTCTGCATCATGCTCTTTCACACCAACCACCTGCATGTCTTCTCTCACCACATCCATAAACCTTATCTTAGGCCTTCCTCTTTTCCTCTTACCTGGCAGCTCCATCCTTAACATCCTTTTCCCAATATACCCAGCATCCCTCCTCAGCACATGTCCAAACCAACACAATCTCGTCTGTCTTGCTTTGTCTCCAAACTGTCCAACCTGAACTGACCCTCTAATATACTGATTCCTAATCCTGTCCATCCTAGTCATACCCAGTGCAAATCTTAACATCTTTAACTCTGCCACATCCAGCTCTGACTCCTGCCTTTTTGTCAATGCTACCGTCTCCAACCCATATAACATAGCTGGTCTTACTACCCTCTTGTAGACCTTCCCTTTCACTCTTATTGATACCCATCTGTCACAAATCACTCCTGACACTCTTCTCCACCCATTCCACCCTGCCTGTACTCTCTTCTTCACCTCTCTTCCACACTCACCATTACTCTGAACTGTTGATCCCAAGTACTTAAACTCATCCACCTTTACCAACTCTACTCCCTGCATCCTCACCATTCCTCTACCCTCCCTCTCATTTACACACATATATTCTGTTTTAGTCCTGCTGACCTTCATTCCTCTCCTCTCTAAAGCATATCTCCACCTCTCCAGGGTCTCCTCAACCTGGTCCCTACTCTCACTACATATCACAATGTCATCTGCAAACATCATAGTCCATGGGGCCTCCTGTCTAATCTCATCTGTCAACCTGTCCATCACCACTGCAAATAAGAAAGGGCTCAGAGCCGATCCTTGATGTAATCCCACCTCCACCTTAATCATATCTGTCACTCCCACCACAGTCCTCACCAATGTCACACTACCCTTGTACATATCCTGTACCACTCTTACATACTTCTCTGCCACTCCCGACTTCCTCATACAATACCACAACTCCTCTCTAGGCACCCTGTCATATGCTTTCTCTAAGTCCACAAAGACACAATGCAACTCCTTCTGACCTTCTCTGTATTTCTCCAACAACACTCTCAGAGCAAATATTGCATCTGTAGTGCTCTTTCCTGGCATGAAACCATACTGCTGATCACTGATCATCACCTCCCTTCTTAACCTAGCTTCCACTACTCTTTCCCATAACTTCAAGATGTGACTGATCAATTGTATCCCTCTGTAGTTACTGCAGCTCTGCACATCACCCTTATGCTTAAAGATAGGTACCAAAACACTTTTTCTCCACTCCTCAGGCATCCTCTGACTTTCCAAAATTTCATTAAACAATCTGGTTAAAAATTCCACTGCCATTTCTCCTAAGCACCTCCATGCTTCCACTGGTATGTCATCTGGGCCAACAGCCTTTCAATTCTTCATCCTCTTCATAGCTGTCCTTACTTCCTTCTTGCTAATCTGCTTCACTTCCTGATTTACTATCCCCACATCATCCAACCTTCTCTCACTCTCTCATTCTCTTCATTCATCAGCCCTTCAAAGTACTCTTTCCATCTACTCAGAAGAGGTTAATATCAAACTTTAAAAATTATAAGAAATTAAATTACTGGGCCTAGGCCATAAAGATGTTATCTCACAGTTTTAAATGAAGCCAGAGATACAATGTCTGTAAGAAATATGTTTTATTACTCCTGTAGGAAGAGTGGAAGTGTTTTATGGTCTTATGACTTCCAGAAGCTGCAGTAGATCTTATCAAGGCTGTGTGTGTGTGTGTGTGTGTGTGTGTGTGTGTGTGTGTGTGTGTGTGTGTGTGTGTGTGTGTGTGTGTGTGTGTGTGTGTGTGTATTATTGACACACAGGTGCTAAATCCTGCTAGTTTCTAGCAATGGGGTGCATGGCAGCTAGGAGTTAGATGACCACATGTATGTGATGTCTTTCTGGAATCCATTACTAAAATAATGCTTAATACTGGTTGAGACTGAAGTCTCATGGCAGTCTGTTTCTTGGAACCTGACATAGAAGGATCTCTCACCCACTTCATCTTGCCTTGCTCTAGTAAGTGACCAGGGAATAGTAACTCTTGAGATCAGTCAGGAAAATATAGTGAGATTACTTAGGTAATGTTTTTCTATATCTGTGAATCTATTAATTTGAGTTATTTTAGTATATCCTGTGATTGAAACTCTGTTATTTATTGTAAATAGATATTTAGTATTTTCATGTTATTTTATTATTTATTATTAAATAAATTTAAACTTTTCATTCTGGATGGTCCTTTAGAGAATATTTTAACCTTTGAGAGTACTCATATCTCTTTGGTGACTCTGTGGCCACTCCTCAAAGCCTTACTACATTGGTCAAACTACCATTTGTATTAATATTAATTTCACTCAGTATAATTGAGTACCCTTGTAACAGCCTTAGAGTAGCTGGCTTGGGAGTATCTGGTTGCAGTAACTACCTTATAGTCTAGGCAGAAAGGGGCATAGCTAGTAAACCTGTGTCAGCCTTTCCCAGTGTGTGTGTGTGTGTGTGTGTGTGTGTGTGTGTGTGTGTGTGTGTGTGTGTGTGTGTGTGTGTGTGTGTGTGTGTGTGTGTGTGTGTGTGTGTGTATCTGTGCAAATCATATCTCAAAGAGTGTGTGTGTCAGCTGCTTGGGGCAGGGACACAAGGCACTGGTTTCAGAGAGAGGATACTGGAAGAGAGAGAGAAAAACCCAGACCCTGGACTGTGTGTGTTCATTGTGTGCTCTTAAGGGAAACTGTGCTTGCTGCAGAGAGCTGTGTCTGGAAATACTAGGTGTATCCATTGTTCTTCCAAGTGAATATCCCTCTACAGTGTCAGTGGTGAGGAGTCAGGCTGCTTGATTTCTAGCACAGAGAAGGGACATCACAGATTGGTTATACATCACCATATTATCTCATCTCCTTCTATCTTAACTGCTAATTGTTGAACCTCATCTATCTCTAACCTTGAGATAGTTAAGTCTTCCAAAATATTTCAATTTCTGTTTTTTCTTGTTTTCCTCACTCCTGTGCATTATACAAATGTTCATAAAATTTCCAAAATATCTCTGGTTATTTTTCTTGTTATAGACTCCCTAACTTTTGAAACAACCCTTTCTACTTTCTGTTGCCTAAGTTATTGTGACAAAAGTTTCTGTGATCTGGAGTTACTATAAAAAAAACAGTTGCTTAACAGAAATCTTTCTAAACACATGCATATTATCCCGGCACACCCTTATTTTCTCTTTAGCCTCTGCAATTGAGCCTCTTCTTGTTTCATTAGATTCCCCTTATTCTGTAATTATTTTTACTCTAGTGTTAAACTCCACTTACATTTTATTTCATTTACTAGCTATAACTTCTGGGGTACTTTCTGTCTTCCTTAACAACTCCCAGATCATTTCCACTACCCATTCCTTAAATTCCTCTCTTTTTAACAGATTGCTGGGAAGCTCCATAATCTCAACTTTACATCATTACCCTGCATTTTTACCTTAGTAATTATCAGTGCATGATCTGAAATAGTTACTGGATGTGTGTCAGAGTTCTCAATTAAATTACATGTGCCTCTGAAATATAATTTTTATCTGGTCTAGCCCAGGGAATAATATGTAAATTCTCTCCGAGTTCCTACTACTGAAATCACAACTTCCATATCAAATATTTTCAGAAATTTTTTTAGAAATCTATCATCTTTTGTTATATTTTGCATTATAGGCCCCCTAGATATATCCGCATTGCGGAAATTCAAATTCCAGTCCTACTGAAAGCTGATAATTTCTCCCAATTTTTTAAGCTCCAGAACAGCAGTTTTAGGTGAAATATAAACACATGCCAGCGTAATCCTCATCCTTTGTCAGAATATCCTTACTACCACATATCTGCCATTATTGTCTTTTTTTCCTCCTCTATCACTTTTGTAGCTCCTCTAGCAATAAATAGAAGTACTCCTTTTTTTTTGAGTCCCTGAGAGTCTGCTGAATACCCATTCTGTAACCCTTTCTTAATCAAATTCAACATTTCTTTCTAAAAGTGTCTCTTGTAGCATTGCTATTTGCACTGAGCATTTCTTAATATAATTAAATAGTCCTTCCTATTTGTCTATTCCTGTGAGATTATTCACATTCCAAGATAATATGGAAAAAGTTGCCATTATGATGAGTCATCATTCCCACCTATTGTATATATGACAGCTTCTTAAAAATGTCTATTTCCAGCGTTTGTGATACATGCACCCCCTAATATTTGGCAGGTTGATCTTTTATACAGTTTTTTGTTATCATCAATATAGGTACCTTTGTCACATTTTACAAGACATTGTGCTTTAATGAAAACCCTGAAACAAAAAAAGACATACCCAAGAAAACCCCACAACCTGTTAACTTAATAAAAACACTCAAAACTATGTACAATTTCAAATGATGAAGTTTAAAACTCCCAATAGGAACAATTGCCTCATATAGACAGTTGCAAACACAGGCTTTAACCTAGCTAAGATGCATGCTATTGTCTGTGCTTCTGCTTACACTAATTGGTGTCTATTCTTTTTTTTATCTTTGTTCCCCTCCCCAGACGCAGAAAATGACTTGCATGCTTTCAGAAAACATTAACTTTTAGCCTTGAAGAAACAGTGGCCTAGCTTTTTATTGCCCTATAATCAGATTGCCTCCAAGAAAATGCAAGAGAGAGAGAGAGAAAATGTAATCCTCAGCTGTAGGCTTCTAAAGACAAGCTGAAACATTTATTTCTAAAGGAAATGTTTTCATTATATTCAGCGTTCTCTTAATTACTTATGTCTACTTAAAACTAGTTATTAGATTAAGCAAATGGTCTTTCTCCAGATATTCATGTATACAAAAGTAAGAGAAAACATATCAGCTCCACATATATTATGATCTGCATACTTTTGTACTCCATACCTATCTCAACAACCTGAGATTACAGCCTATTAACTTAAACATAGTTTTGTCTAGCTTTTTTGCTCTTTTTGTATTTTAAAGCCTGCATTTCTTAATACTAAAAAAGAAGAAACAAAGAAAAAAGGCATCTGTTTAATTTAGTTTCTTTATCACTTACAAGAACAACTAAAAATAAAACATACACTTTATATCATGAAAAGTTTCATAGAAATACTAAGAACAGAAATTGTTTTACCTACAGTTACCTTTTTTCTTCCTCCGCCCTCCCCACCCATTGTCCTTCCAAACATTAATGACATGAAGTGAGGCAAATGCCTTTCAGTTCTCCACAAGTATAACAAAGTCAACAAACGTCCACTCTTTCTATCTTTTTCTTATACAGCCATTTTTACAAATGTGATTGATGCTTTGTACTGTCATATTTAATCACTAATTTGCATGCTGCTGGTCTTTATCTCATCTCCCATTTCCAGACTCCAGTTCAATTCCAAGGTACTCCCAATTCTGTTAGTCTTCTTCTATGCTTTTCTCTGTCTCTCAAGCATTTTCCTTTGGAACAAAGGAAAAGCTTTTATTGGCAAAGTCTCCCCATGTGCTTTATTATCAAAGGAATGAAAAGCAAAGTCCCCTTCTGCTTGATGGCTTTTTTTTTTTTGTACAAGCTGCTGTATTTTCTCCTTAGCCTGCTCTGCTTCAAAAATTACTTTGATCCTCTAAGTAAAAAATATTATGAAGACAGCTGGATACAACAGCTTGAATATTACACTGCCTCTCAACATTCCCTGATTGCTGAAATAAATTCTTTCATTTCTGCCAGACATACAGTGAGTAATCATTTTCCACAAACACTCTACTGTATCTAACTTGTAATAATTTCCCCTTTTGCCATAGATTTGTCAGGATAAACTCTTTCTGCTGGTAGGTCTGCATCTTTACTAATATAGGTCTTGGCTGCTTTCCCATGTGCCCTTTAGATTAACAGTTCCTGCTGTGGAATACCAGTCTAGTTGCTAATTTGTGCCTTCAGAAAATGAATACAGCCTGTTCCTTCTAGTTGCTCTGGTACAGCTGAAAATCTCAGGTTTTGCCTACATGCTCTATTTTCTAATTCTGCTCTTTTTTGAAACATCTCGTCTCGAGCAGTTTCACACTCACCCATCCTTTTCTTCATTTTTGACCTCTGATATTTGCAGTTTTATCAGCTCATCTGAATATCTTTTTAAAGCTTCTTCCATTTTTTCCATTCGTTTGTTATTTGAGTTGATATACTCCTTCAGTGTTTTGTTTATTTTAATCCGCTCTTAGGACATTTGAATTATTTTTCCTCTAGGTTACTGGAAGTCATGACTTGCACCAAAGCTGGAGCTTGAACTACTTTTAGCTGAACAGCTTATGATTCTTCCAGTCGGTGTTTTCTCTTCAGCTTTTCTAGTTGATTTTCTTTCAGGTTCTCTTAGTTTCTTCTTTACTGCCTCCAGGCAGTGTACTTACTAACCAGTAAACAAATTTACTATAAGTAACAGAGTTCCTGGCCCTTGTCTTTCAGTTTCTTTCTTCACAGTAGGAGAGCTGAAGTTAAGCTATTGATCAATGTGCAGCCATCTTGGAAAGTCCCCTGCTCCATCTTGTTACAAAAAAGACACAGCAGTAATTTAATGAAGCAACATATAAAATAAATATGTAGCATAAGGCTCATTTTAACTAATAATTCTTACAAAATGCTACTATGCTCTCTTCTTCTTATTCTTCTTATTCTTGTTCTTCTCTTTCATTGGATTAAAATAGCAAGCCAGACTTATTAGAATTCAGACAATAATAATTTCACAGTCATATTGTTAAACAAATAGTAGTGTTTATCTATTCCCCTTTTTAATTATAATTGTATGTTCCATTTATAGTATATAATGCATTTTTGTTCTGTCTTATGGCATCTCCCTTGTTGTAACGTTCATCTGTTTGTATTGTTAGTAATACTACGCACACACACACACACACACACACACACACACGTGTGTGTGTGTGTGTGTGTGTGTGTGTGTGTGTGTGTGTGTGTGCATGTATATATATATATATATATATATATATATATATATATATATATATATATATCAAAAACGCTATTTCTTATCAATATAACAAAAAATATCATATGTGATCAACATCAACATGTTAACTTGAACACAGTTGTATAAATAGAAACTATTATTCTATATATATTCTACTATGTGTTATGATATACCAGACATAAAATACTGTCATTTTATTTCTACCTTTCAACTATTTATTTATTTATTTAACATTTGTTTAACGGGAAAGTCTGACTAGAACAGAGCCCATTTTCAGTGGGTGTCTGGGGAAAAATGCTTCAGATACATGTCTTTGAAATGTGGGAGGGAACAAGAGCACCTGGAGGAAACTCACATGAATGCAGGGAGGATATACAGACTCCACACAGAAGGCACCCCAACCAAGAATCAAACTGGAGAACTTCTTGCTTTGAGGTGACAATGCTAAACTCTGCTCCACTGCAGCGCCCATTGCAAACATCAGAATCAAAGCCTAAAACAAGGGACAAAGTCCCAAGCTCAAAGCCAAATTTAAATCTTGCTTTTATATACCTATAAAGCTACCAATATAACAAGACTTGTAGTATTACTTTTTAAAAGACAAAAATTCTGAAACTTAGATCTGTAATTATTGGGTGACTTCAGTATGTAGCTATCCAACAGACAACTGAATGCCCTGCAAGGAACAAACCAAAAAGACATAGGGCAAAATCAATGATACTTTGTAAAATCATGGATAAAAGAGAGGTATGATTTTATTTTCATTCAGTGTTTCTAAACCCCTTTGATGTATTTGTTTTGTCTGATTTTTTCCCTTCCAGTCTCTTCATGTCGATGGCATCAGTACTTTACCTCAAGTGTTTATCAAATCATAAAAAGCTGCTGCTCTGCCTCCACTCTCTACCAAACTATTATAAATAAAGAGGCCAATATTTGCTTTAATTAAGTTATTTTGCTGAAAACTTAGGTGCTTCACATCTATTACTTCCTTTAAAAAGTAATGACATTTAATTTCCATTTTTTCTGCTGTCTAGGACTCTCAAACAAGAAAAAATTACAACGAACACTGTCCAGCAGAGTGGAACAGCTGGTTCATTTATATTGTTTAGCAAGGGAAATCCACAGCCACTGAAACACTAGTACCTCAAAAACAGAAAATCAGTGAAATGCCGAAATAAGTCCAAAGATTAAAAAAAAACATAAAAATAAAAAGTTTAATGTGAAGTGCTTTTGCTCCTTACAAAACAGAACATCATCAGAGTAACATAGAATGTTATATCACATCATTGTTAGCAATGATGACATTGCTACTAATATTATTGTGGGGAACTTCCCAAAATTGTTGACTTCTAATGGAACATTTAATTGCAACACAAAGGGGGTTGTTTGTTTATTTAGCACAATGTACTTTTTTAAATAAATTCCAGGTTAATTACCTTGAAGGGCCATTTTAAGTCTAGTCAGTAATCAGTGGTTGGAATCAAACATTATATCGTGTGTTTATGAGGTGAAGACCTTAACCATTATACCAAACCCACCCCCAAGGTAAAAAGATTAAAATCTTGCATCCTTGCCACAAAAAGCATCCCATTAACAGTTAGAGCTTTAGTCCACTCCGTTAACCGCCAGAGTAACTTCCTGTCTGGCATTTTATGTTGGAGAAATGGAGAATGCCCTCAGAAAAATAATTTATCAGCACAATGTGCCCTGTGAAAAGGGGAGATACTACCAATGATGTTTATAGACAAGTGTTTCAAGTAGGTCATTTAAAACTTTTATATTTTTTATTTTAGAGAGAATGCCCCCATTTGAAGGGGGCGGGAACTGGTCAGTTATGGTGGAAACTAGGGAGTTACTATCAGTTATTATTAGAGGCCACCAATCCACCTTGGTTGAATGACAAAGCTTCTATTACTAGCACACTAATCTTAAAAAAAGAGTTTGATTGTGAATAAGTTTTGGATTTTTTGATGTTGGGTAGAATTTTGCAATTTACATTATTAATGGTTACATACCATTTTTATGAGCATTCAGTGAAGACTGATGAATAATTATGAATTTTATTTTCTCATCAGATGGAATTTGATATTTAATCATGCGGCGTAACATCCTGTGCTACTCTGATGAAGTTTTGTTTTATAAGGAACAAAAGTACTTAGCACACTGAAGGTTTTTATTTTTACATTCTCTTGTCTTCGGACTTATTTTGGTGTTTACTAATTACTTAGACAGCACTCGGACATATTACAAAGGAGAAACTGGATTATTTTAAACACAGACTACCATCATTTTGTCTTTTTTTACTGCATTTGCAGACTGCATTCACTAATAAGCATGAAACATTTGAAAGATTCAACCAATACTTACATAAATAAGAAGTTAAGCTGTGCTTGAATTAATCTATTAAGCATTTAAATGTTAAAATATGCTAATAAGGAAGGATACTGTTGTTTGAGGCAGCTTATCCAATTAATATTAATGGTGATCATACATATTCATAGCCTGTCAAGTGAATATTCATGTTCACAGGTTAGTAGGAACATAGGTTCCTCAAAGATTACTAGTCTAATGGCTAAAGAACCCTTACAAGCCTAGCCATTATTATCCAGATTCTACCCGATTTTTGATCCCTAAGATGAAAGGATGGCTTAGTTCTGTGCCAATGCCTCTGAGTATTTTACAGACTACCCCTGTCATAAGGGACATGGATGCCACCCCAGGAGTGAATTTATGATTCTCCATCCATTGTTCCAAACTGGGTTTGAAAAGGGTCAGGTAAGGATTCTACTTTACATGAATAGGAAGCCTGTTCAAGAGAAGTGGTGATCTCTGAGACACATTATATTTGTCTCTCCAGCACGTTTTGCTCTTGTCACAGACCAGGCTTAGATCCTTGCTTATCCTCAAACAAATTGTCTTGTGAATGTGTAACAGTTCCATCAGGGCTGGATTTGAAAGTGCCTTGTAGGTTAGGCATAGATTACCCCTTAATAGTCAGTAAGGGAAAGAGTAAAGGGATAGGGCTTTTAGTCAATCCACATAGGACATTTTGTTTACACCCAGTATTTTTTGTAAGGAACCTCTGAGGCTGCATTAGTTGTTGCAAGTGCCTGGTAAGGCATAACCCGAAAGGTGCATTGTACTCGATTATTTGTCTGATGATTGCTGAGTACAGTGAGGCTATAACATCCTTGGATCTGGATGCCATGCCTTTACATATAAGCTGTGCCACATAGAAGGGCTTTGCACCACTGTGCACACATGGTGGTCAAAGTTCAGGCTACTGTCTGTATACCTAGATCTGTCACCTTTGGGTCAACTCTTAGGGGGTTGCTATAAATGTTGTAATTTGCAGGGGTATTTGATTTACCAAAGGGTATTGTTATCCATTTTTTTGCATTTAGTTTTAGGCCATGACTCTGGCACCAATCATTGGTCTGAGTCACGCCCTTATGAAGGATATATACATCAAAGGGGGATTCAGTGATTGCCTCATGCTTGCAGTCATCAGTAAATTTGTTCAGACAAAGGCCTTCTACATTAGCACAGACTTCAGAAAACTATATTCTAAACAGAAGAGGTCCCAGCACTGACCCTGTGCTGCACCACTGGTAACTGGCCTCTTGCTGGCACTGGATTCTCCCACTCTAACAACATGCATCATGTCCATTAGCCATTTGGCTATCCATCTGGTGATGTAGGGATTTATGCTCAAATGGCAAATTATGTCAAATGCCTTAGCCAGGTCAAGGTAGGCAGTATACACTGTTTTACCTTCATCCATGGCCCTACTGACTTTTTCAAAGTCCACCAGAGTGAGCAGAGATGACCTGCCCTTGATGAAGCCAAATTGGGTTGGGTCCAGTGTTTGGAGATTTTCTATGCTGGTGTTTGTCAGGTCCATGATTATTCTTTCCATGGCTTTGCATATGAGTCTAGTCAAACTTATGGGTCTGTAATTTTCTGAGTGTGTTGATTTATGCAGATGGATGACCATTGCTGTCTAACACTCCCCAGAGATAAAGCCATTCTGGGGGCTTTGGTTAAACAGAGATCCTAGTGGTCCTGATAGGTCATGTTTCAAGCTATTTAAGAGGCATCCTCGGATATTATCAGGACCCATCAAAGACATGTTTTCAACCTTAGAGATAGCACTGGCAACCTGTGTTTTGTGATAACTGGCAGAGAAATGGTGGAGGGTGTTTCTTGGGGTGTAACTGGAGGTGATGGAGAGGTGAAATTTGAGCTAAATTTATCAGCCAGCAAATTTACTTTATCTTCTGGCTGGATACAGGTGATGCCATCTATAACAAACTCCATGCATTGTTATGTGCTGCCTTTAAAACTGCAGACATAATTGAAAAATTACTTATGATTATCCTTAGCTTGGCAGGCTATTTTTGCCTCAAAAAAACACTTTAGAAGACTTGACTAGTCCCCTGACTTACTTGTTTAGATGAAGGAGGGAGTTTTTGTTCTGTTGTGCATATTCCCTCATACTTCTAGACAGGATTTTTTTACTTTTTTTGTACAACCTGTTTATAACAGGGGTACACCAGGGTTAAGGTTGCCACCTATCTGGGTTTTTTCCCCCAGACTATCCAGAAATCAAACCACTTGTCCAGTAGTCCAGAAAACACTGTAAAAACTCTGGCACTTAGTTCCAAAAAAGAAACAGACTATAGGAGTTTGTTAAATCAGTGGATTTACTATGCTTTTTTACAGAAAAGCATAGTAAATCAGCAGAAAGCAGGCATCAGGAATGGAAAAATAGGGCATTTCCTGTCAGATGATGTCATGAAGACATCACAAAATGGGGAGAACGTGGACGGCACAAGGGACGGAAATGGGTGGGGTAACGGGTGATGCAAGGGATGTGGCCTTAGTCCGGTTTTGGTGGCAACTCTAACAAGTGTGGCTTGTTTTGCGGTTTGTCCTAGGCTTATTTCACTCTGGTACTGCCATTTCTATGCAGTTGTTTATATGGTTATACAGGGCTTTTGTGTATGTCTCTACATAGGCTTCTGTATTTTCTGGGTTTGGGGGAACTTGAAAATTAACTATGCCATCACCTTGTAGGAGATAGTTTGCTTTAGAAAAATACTTAAAGGTTTTGGGTTTAGGTGGGAGTTCTAATTTTATATTTATTAGAAGGAAGACTGTTTGTGATCTGATCTAAACAGTGAGGACATTACACCTGAGGAGGTGCAATGCTCTTTCTCTTTCAAATTTGTGAGCTACAGGTCTAGGATATTTGTACCCTTAGTGGGAGTGCAGACTAGCTGCTCCAGGACATTTGCATTAACAAAGTCTAGATGTTTGAGCTTGAATGTTAGTGGTCATGTATGCTTCCCAGTTAATGGAAGAGTAATTGAAATGACCCATGATTATGGTACTGGGCTGAATGGTAAGAGATTCTAGTAAATTTAGGTATAAGGTGTGGTTTTCCTGGTTTATGGTGGGTGACCTGTAGCTAGCAAGGATATGGTAAGAGATTTTTCATGTGGTTATTTAAACATGGAGTAGCTCAAGTGTACCATATTGTCTGACCAGTTTTAAGGTGTGCTTATACTTGATGTAGATGAATACACCTCCATCTTTTGACCTTGCATGTACAGTGGGTAATCTGAATGTATGAAAGTCATTATAGCCTTGCATTGCTGGGGTGCTTTCTGTGGCTTTGAACTATGTCTCAGTAAGTGCACAGTTCTCAGAGTTCCCCAGCATGAGGAATGTTACCAGGGAGTATAGGTTTCTGTCGAGGCTCCTATCATTCAGCATAAATACCTTTAGCTTATCGTCAGTAGACTTTGCTATGTTGGAGGGTTTATCTGTTAACAAAAATTCATGAAGTCCATGTATTATACTTAAACTGATTTAAATCTTAATCTTATTTTCTCAACAAATGTTTATACATATATAAATATAGTTAAAGGGAAATTATTAGTTTAACAGAATGATTAAACTTAAAATCTACTACAGAAAAAGAGCTATTAATCTTAAGGAAAAAAAACATATAAATATAGAGTAATTTACCTTCATATTAGATTGTTGGCTCTGCACTGATGAAAACTTCTAATATTAGTTAATATATTATTTATTATAATAAAGTATCTATATATGTACATACACACACACACACACACACACACACACATACACACACACAAAAACATACATGTATAGATATATACTCTTTTCTC